>NC_050447.1:40020762-40060762 GCF_903995425.1 Onychomys torridus
GGTCCCACATGGTGGAAGGAAAAGACTGTCTGCTGTAAGTTGTCACCTGAACTCCACGCCTCCTCCAAGGCATGTGTGTGCCCACTCTCCCAATACACAAATACAAAAAATAAAAATAAAAAAAAATACAAACGACTAAGAGAAGCCACATATTGAGAGAAAATATTTGCAATACACAGACCCAAGAAAGGACTTGCTTCCGAATAAGCAGAGAATTTAAATATACGAAAGTAAACAACTCAGTTAAAAAGGATGGGCCAAGACCCAGCCAGACACCACATAGCTGTGCAGATGGCCATAAGCTTAGGAGCACACAGAGCATATGGCATTGGGGAATTAAAAATGAAGACAGATACCAGTACGCACTTCTCAGGATGGCTAAAGTCCCAGGAGAGTGAACGTTGGTGAAGATATGTGTGGTGGTATTGTGTTCCCCAAAATATTGTGCACCCCAATAAACTTATCTGGGGTCAGAGAACAGAAAAGCCACAATATTAAGCATAGAGGTTAGGCGGTGGAACTCTAACCTTTAATCCTAGAGACAGAAATATCTCTGGATCTCTGTGAGTTCAAGGCCACATTGCAAACACCAGGCATGGTGACACTTGCCTTTAATCCCAGGGAGTGACCGCAGAAAGCAGAAAGACATATAAGGCGTGAAGACTAGAAACTAGAAGCATTTGGCTGGTTCAGCATTTGGCTGGTTAAGCTTTTAGGCTTTGAGCAGCACAGTTCAGCTGAGATCCATTTGGATGAGGACTCAGAAGCTTCCAGTCTGAGGAAACAGGATCAGCTGAGGAACTGGCAAGGTGAGGAAGCTGTGGCTTGTTCTGCTTCTCTGATCTTCCAGCATTCACCCCAATAACTGGCCTCAGGTTTGATTTTATTAATAAGAACTTTCAAGAATCCTGCTACAGATATGGAACAGAGCTTCTCATTCACTGCATGTAGAAACAATAAAATGGCAGAGGTCACCTCTGGTTTGGCAGTGTGATAGTCAGTCTTGGCTGTCAACTAGGCATACCTAGGAAGAGGGAACCACACCTGAGGAATTGCCGGTGGGTATGTCTGTGAGGCATTTTCTAATTGATGTGAGTGGGCTCAGCCCACTGTGGGTAGTGCCATCCCTAGGTAAGTGGTCCTGGGCTACATAGGAAAGATAAGGGGAGGCTAGCGGGACAAGCCACTAAGCAACATTCCTTCATTGTTTCTCTTTGCTTCAGATCTGCTTCCAGGTTCCTGCTTGAGTTCCTACAGTGACTGCCCTCAGTGATGGACTGTGATGTGGAAATCTAAGACAAATAAAATCTTTTCTCCCCCAAGATGCTTTTGGTCAGTGTTTTATCACAGCAAGAGAAAGCCAACTAGAACAGGCAGTTTCTTATGAAGATGAATATAATATTCTCACATGGCGGAGAAGCCACACTCCTGATTATCCAAATGAACTGAAAATTTATGTCCACAAAACACTCTCACACAAATGTTCACAGCAGCATTAATCATAGTTGCTCCAAATCAGAGGCAACTAAGATGTTCTTCGTCAGGGAACAGATCAATAAACTTTGGTATATCCACACAATGGAATAGTAATGAAACAGATAGTACTGGGCAGATGTCTCCATGGATAAAAACGCTCATTGCATAAGCGCCAGGACCTGAGTTCAGATGTCCAACACCTTTACAAAGGCTGAGTGCGGCCGGCAGGCAGCTGTAACTCTAGTAGTGTTGGGGGCAGAGTCAGAAGGATCCTGGGGTTCATTGGCCAGCTAGTCTAGCAAGTTCTATGGACTTTAGGTTCAGTGAGAGACCCTATCTCAAAAAACAAGAGTAAATAGAGGAAGATACTCAATACTGACCTGTGTCCCCATGTATACACACACACACACACACACACACACACACACACACCCTTTTATATATCTATAAAAAAATCAAGGATCTTCAAAAACAGAGAAAACGTGCTTATGTGTCTCTCTGAGACAGACTTAATTGACTATGTGACGGCCTCCGTTTGCACTCATTTTCCTGATGTGGTGGTTTGAATAGGAATGGCCCCTATAGACTCTCATATCTTTGAACACTGGGCCCACAGGGAGTAGCACTGTCAGGAGGTGTGGCCTTCTTGGAGTAGGTGTGGCCTTGTTGGAGGAAGGGTGTTGTAGCATGAATCTTAAAAGATCTTATTAATAAAAACAAACCGGAGCCAGGTATTGGGATGAAATGCTGGAAGATCAGAGAAGCAGAACGAGCCACAGCCACCTCACCTTGCCAATTCCTCAGCTGATTTTGTTTCTTCATACTGGAAGTCTCTGTGTCCTCATCGGAATGGATCTCAGTTGAACTGCTGCTAGAAGCTTAAAAACTTAACCAGCTCTAGTTCCTATTTTTCACGCCTTAAATTCCTTTCTGCTTTCTGCCATCACTTCCTGGGATTAAAGGCATGTGTCACCATGTCTGGCTGTTTCCAGTGTGGCCTGAACTCAGAGATCAGGATGGATCTCTGCCTCCAGAATGCTAGGATTAAAGTTGTGTGTACCACTATTTTCTGGCCTCTATGTCTATCTAGTGGCTGTTCTGTCCTCTGACCCCCAGATAAGTTTATTGGGGTGCACAATATATTGACCTCAGTGTGTCACTATGGGGGTGGGTTTGAGGACTTATTTGCTCAAGCTATGCCCAGTGTGGTACACAGTTCACTTCCTGCTGCCTGCGGATCAAGATGTAGAAATCTCAGCTGCTTCTCCAGCACCATGTCTGCCTACATGCCACCCACTATGATGATAATGGACTAAACTTCTGAAACTGTAAGCCAGCCCCAATTAAATGTTTTCCTTTATGAGAGTTGTCATGGTCATGATGTCTCTTCACAGCAATAGAAACCTTAAGACAGAAATTGGTACCAGGGACTGGGATATTGTTGTGATAGGCCTGAATTTTATACTTTTGTTTGGAGGACTTTGGACTTTGGGAGTTTGGGTTAGGAAAGCAGGGGAATGCTTTAAGCACTGCTTAATGGGCCATACCAGTAGGAGCATGGAAGACAGAGGTGCCAAGGGTAATATGAACTGTGGGGGGTTGGTTCAAGAGGTTTCAGAGGAGAATTTTAGTTTGTTATCTAGAGATCTTTCTTGTGATATTTTGGTGAAGAAATGGGCAGTTTTCTGCCCTTGTCTGAAGGATCTACCTAAGGCTAATGTAGAGAGATTTGGATTAATTGCACTGGCAAAGGAAATCTCAAAATAGCCTGGTATAGACTCTGTCATGTGGTTAATAGTGGTCACTCTAATACAGATTTATAATGAAAAGGAGCAAGCTGAACAAGTAAAAATACAAAATGTACAGACTGAGGAGAAAAGGGGCACTGAGAAGTGAATGGAGCCAAGTTCTGTGTTCAAGGAGATAAACAAATTAAGAAATGGAATAAAGGGAGTGGTGACCTCTGGACAAGATTCCACCAAGCTAAATTTCCAACTTGTGAAAAGGAATTAAAGAACATCTTAGAGTCAGGTGTGGTGGTGCATGCCTTTAATCCCAGCACTTAGAACCCAGAGACTGGGGGTTGGGAATTTAGCTCAGCGGTAGAGCGCTTACCTAGCAAGCTCAAGGCCCTGGGTTCAATCCTCAGCTAATTAAAAAAAAAAAAAAAAAAAGGCAGAGACTGGCAGATCTCTGAGTTTGGGGCCAGCCTGGTCAGCAAGTTCCAGGAAAGCCAAGCTTTGGCAGTGAAGGAAACTATTGAAAACAGAAAGCTGGTGAAGATGTAACTGAAGGAGGGGGCCATGTTCCAGCCCCAGCAAGCAGCAGAACTTGACAGCTTCAGCCATGTGGTGCTGGCTTTAGAGTCAAGGACAGAAGAAAGGGGTTATGGAATCTCCTTTCAAGACGAAGGAAAGTTGCTGAGGTAGGCATGTGTCAGGGGTGTCCCTGAATGGAGGCCCAGAGAGACCATTGTATGAAGCTGTGGAGTTGAAGCCTGAATTGCCTTGGAGACCCTAAAATGTTGGAGATGCCAGAGCTGTGGGATACCTGCCAAGGAGAGCTGCTAACAGGGTATAGAACCAGCCCAAGAGAAAGAAGTGTGTTTCAATTAACAAAGCTGAAAGGAGCTGGAGATCGGAAGAGTGTTTTGACATCAGACATGGAGAGTTAGGAGTTTGCCCAGCTGTGTTTTTGTTTTGCTTTGGTCTAGTATTTCTTCACTGTGCTCCCTTTTCTACATTTTGGAACAGTAATATATATTTGTTGATTTTGATTTTATAGAAAATTACAGTTAAGAGATTGCATGAGACTCAGAAGAGATTTTGACCTTTGGACTTTAAAACCTTGTTGAAACTGTGATAAGTTATGGGGACTTTTGAAGTTGTACTAAATGAATTTTGCATTATGTTATGAAAACTTAACTAAGACACTGCAAATGGCATAATTTCATTCTTCTTAATGGCGGAGTAAAATTCCACTGTGCATAAACACCATGCTCTCTTTGTTCAGCTCTCTGTTGACAAGACACCTCCTCAGTTGTTTCCATAATTCAGCTGTTGTGAGTAGTGCTGTGGTAAAGAGCAAGGTAGAGGTGTCCCTGTGATGGGCTGAGTTGGAGTCTGTTAGGTAAATTCCCAGGGCTGTCTTTTGTCCACATCCTAATCTGCATTTCTTATTTGTTTTCTTTCCTTCCTTCCTTCCTTCCTTCCTTCCTTCCTTCCTTCCTTCCTTCCTTCCTTCCTTTCTTTCTTTCTTTCTTTCTTTCTTGTTTTTTTTGAGACAGGGTGTCTCTGAGCTTTGCGTCTTTTCCTAGAACTCACTTGGTAGCCCAGGCTGGCCTCAAACTCACAGAGATCCGCCTGGCTCTGCCTCCCAAGTGCTGGGATTACAGGCGTGTGCCACCACCGCCTGGCATTATTTGTTTTCTTGATGATTGTCATTCGAATTGGGTTGAGATGGAATTTCAATGTAATTTAATTTGCATTTCTCTGTTGGCTAGAGTTAATTTTTCTTTTCATTCTCTTTCTCTCTTTTCCTTCCTTCCATCTTTCCATCCTTTCTTTCGTTGTTTCTTTCCTTTCTTTTCTTGAGACAAGGTTTCTCTGTGTAACAGCTCTGGCTGTCCTGGAACTCGCTCTGTAGACCAGGATCTTGAACTCAGAGATCCACCTGCCTCTGCCTTCTGAGTGTTGGATTAAAGGCATATGCCACCACACTCAGTTTATTAGAGTGAACTTCTCCATCACATCTTTATTGGCTATTTATATTAGGATAAAAAAGCTCTTTTTAAAATATAAGATTTATTTATTATGTATACAGTGTTCTGCCTGTATGTATGCCTGCAGGCCAGGAGAGGGCATCAAATCTCATTATGGATGGTTGTGAGTCACCATGTGGTTGCTGGGAATTGAATTTAGGACCTCTGGAAGAGCAGCCAGTGCCCTTAACCACTGAGCTATCTCTCCAGCCCCATGAAGGCTCTTTTTAAAAAGTTTTTCTTTGGGAATTTCCCATCATGCATCCTGATCACACTCATTTTCCAGTCCTTCCGTGTCTGCTGTCCCCATCCTTGTAACCTCCTCCCCTGAAAAACTAAAGAACAAACAAACAAAAGACCCAAACAAGACCAATTTGTGTTATCTATGTACTCACTGTAGCATGGTCAAACTGTCAGTGGCCTGTCCCTTAAATAGAACTGAGTTGTCTTAGGGTTTCTATTACTGTGAAGAGACACCATGACCACGGCAACTCTTATAAAGGAAAACATTTAATTGGCTTACAGTTCAGAGGTTTAGTCCATTGTCATCATGGCAGGACCTGGTAGTGTGCAGGCAGACATGGTGCTGGAGAGAGAGATGAGTGTTCTACATCTTGATCCATAGGCAGCAGAAGCAATGTGTCACACTGGGCATAGCTTGAGCATATGAGACCTCAAATCCCAACCTGATAGTGACACACTTCCTCCAGTAAGGCTACACCTACTCCAACAAGGCCAAACCTCCTAATAGTTGGGCCAAGCATTCAAACACATGAGTCTATGAGGGCCATATCTAATCAAACCTCCACATTCCACTCCCTGTCCCCATAAGCTTGTAGCTATAACATAATACAAAATGCATTTAGTCCAACTTCAAAAGTCCCAATAGTCTATCATAGTCTCAACAATGTTTAAAAGTCCAAGGTTCAGAGTTTCTTCTGAGACTCATGTAATCTCTTAACTGTAATTTCCTGTTAAAACACAAAACAAAACAAAAAATAGATCACATACTTCCAACAAACCCCAAATTCTGCATCTCCATGTCTGATGTCAAAATGCTCTTCCGATCTCCAGCTCCTTTCAGCTTTGTTAATTGAAACACACTTCTTTCTCTTGGGCTGGTTCTATACCCTGTTAGCAGCTCTCCTTGGCAGGTATCCCACAGCTCTGGCATCTCCAACATTTTAGGGTCTCCAAGGCAATTCAGGCTTCAACTCCACAGCTTCATACAATGGTCTCTCTGGGCCTCCATTCAGGGACACCCCTGACACATGCCTACCTCAGCAACTGTCCTTCGTCTTGAAAGGAGATTCCATAACCCCTTTCTTCTGTCCTTGACTCTAAAGCCAGCACCACATGGCTGAAGCTGTCAAGTTCTGCTGCTTGCTGGGGCTGGAACATGGCCCCCTCCTTCAGTTACATCTTCACCAGCTTTCTGTTTTCAATAGTTTCCTTCACTGCCTAAGCTTGGCTTTCCTGGAACTTGCTGACTAGGCTGGCCCCAAACTCAGAGATCTGCCAGTCTCTGCCTTCTAAGTCCTGGGATTAAAGGCATGCAGTACCACACCTGGCTCTATGTTGTTTGAATCTTAGATGGTCTTTTAATAAAAAAACCTGGACCAGATATCAGAGTGAAAGCTGAAAGGTCAGAGAAGCAGAACAAGCTACAGCTAACCTCACCTTGCAAACTCTTCAGCTGATCCTGTTTCCAAGAATCCCCAGACTGAAAGCCTCTGAGTCCTCACCTGAAAGGGTCTCAGCTGAACTGCCTTAGTTCCTGTTTCCTCACACTTTACATATCTTTCTCCACTCTGCTGTCACTTCCTGAGATTAAAGGCATGTGCCACCACTGCCTGACTCAGTTTCCAGTGGGGCCTTGAACTCACAAAGAAATCCAGACAGATCTCTGACACCCAAGTGACAGGATTAAGGGTGTGTCCCACCACTCTTTGGCCTCTATGCCTAATCTAATGCCAGGTCTGCCCTCTGATCCTCAGGCAAGTTTTATTAGGGTACACAATATATCACCACAGCTCTAAGCTGTTTTTTAATTCCTTTTCACAAGTTGGAAACTTAGCTGGATGGGATCTTGTCCAGAGGTCATCACTCCCTTTATTCCATTTCTTAATCTGTTTATCTCCTTGAACACAGGATTTAGCTTCATTCCACTTCCTGCTGCCCCCTTTCTCCTCAAATTTTGCATTTTGTGCTTTTACTTGTTCAGCTTGCTCCTTTTCATTATAAATCTGTATTAGAGTGACCACTATTAACCACATGACAGAGTCTATACCAGGCTATTTTGAGATTTCCTTTGCCAGTGCAATTAATCTAAATCTCTCTACGTTAGCCTCAGGCAGACTCTTCAAACAAGGGCAGAAAACCACCCCTTTCTTCACCAAAATATCATAAGAAAGATCTCTAGCAGGCTAAAATTCTTCTCCTCTGAAACATCTTGAGCCAACTCCCCACAGTTCAAATCACCTTCAGCACCACTGTCTTCCATGCTCCTACTATCTCAGCCCATTAAGCAGTACTTAAAGCATTCCACTGCTTTCCTAACCCAAACTCCCAAAGCCCAGATTCCTCCAAACAAAAGCATGGTCAGGACTATAACAACAATATCTCAGTCCCTGGTACCAACTTCTGTCTTAAGAGTTTTTATTGCTGTAAAGAGACACTATGCCCACAACAACTTTTATAAATGAAAATATTTAATTGGGATGGCTTACTTTCAGTTTCAGTCCATTATCATCATGGTGGAGAACATGGAGGCATGTAGGCAGACATGGTGCTGGAGAAGTAGCTGAGAGTCCTACATCTTACAGGCAACAGGAACTGCACTGAGACACTCGGTGGTATCCTAAGCATAGGAAACCTCAAAGCCACAGTGACACACTTCCTCCAAAGAGGCCATACCCACTCCAACAAAGCCTTACCTCTTAATAGTGCCACTCCCTATAAGATTTTTGGGGGCCAATTACATTCAAACTATCACAATCATCATGGTGGGTGGTGTGCAGGCAGGCATGGTGCTGGAGAAGGACCTGGGAGTTCTACATCTTGATCTTCAGGCAGCAGGAAGTGAACTGTGTGCCACACTGGGCATAGGCTTGATCATACGAAACCTCAAAGCCACACCCACAGTGATACACTTGCTCCACCAAGGCCACACCTGCTCCAAGAAGGCCACACCTCCTGATAGTGCCACTCCCTATGGGCCAAGCATTTAAACACATGCATCTATGGCGGCCATTCCTATTCAAACCCCCACAGGAGTTGTCCCCTTTCTGCACCTCCTGTCAGAAGCCATCAACTGTAGAGCGTAAACTTCAGCATCTGTATAAAACTTTTTAAGAGTTCTCTTAGATGGCTTCCCATTTAGGCTGTTATTTTTTGGGGGGTGGGGCAGGGCTGGGTGGGTATAGGGGTTGTTACAGAAGTCTTCCATGCCCCTCTTTCTCAACTGTGCATCTACAATCCTTGATGTCACTGCAAAAAGTAGCTTCCTTGCTCTTTACAGTTAGTTGGAGCATGGGTCATGGCCTTCTACATGTTTCTGGTGACAGCAGAGACCACAAACACAACCCCTGGCTGTAGTAGGACCATTGACTCAGAAAAGGCCCTTGGAGGTAGCCTGGACCACAGACACCAACCTGGCCCCAGGTGGCAGCATTTGCCACTCATATCAATATGGTTCCTGGCGGAAGCACTGCCTATGGACATCAATATGGCTTTAGGCAGTGGCCCAGACCACAGATATCCACATGGCCTTTAGTGGTAACATAGGCCGTGGATACCAACACAGATCCCAGCTTCAGTAGGACCAGGGACTCAGACATAGACCTTGGTTAACAGCATGGACCCGGATGTCACCATGGCCTCAGGTGACAGTGCAGGCCACTCAGATCAGCATAGTTCAAGGTGGCAACATGGTCTTTGGATATCAATATAGCTTCAGGTGGCAGCCCAGTCCACAGGAATCCGCATGGCTTTCAGTGGTAACACCGGCCAAGGACTTCAACACAGATCTTGGCGACAGTAGGGTCAGACATGGTCCTAGGTGGTAGCATGGGCCTGGACATCACCATGGCCTCAGGTGGCCTCTCAGGCCTCCCACATCAACAAGGCTCTCTGTGACAGCACTGCCCAGGGACATCAACAGGGCCTCGGTCTGCAGCCCAGACCAAGCGCCTTCACTCGGCCTTCTATGATAACATGAGCCATGAACATCAACACAGACCCTGGCTGCAACAGGACCTAGGCCCCATACATGGCTAGCAGCAGCAGCAGCAGCAGGGATCTGGATGTCACCATGGGCTCAGATGGCAGTGTTGGCCACTCCCATCAGCCTGCTCCTCAGTGCTGTGGGGTCTCCAGTTCTGCCTCTCTCCACATTGCACACTCCGCTCCACTTCTCTCTCTCTCCCTTCTTACCACACACTTGCTCACCCACGCCATGAGGTGACGGGTGGGCCCATGAGGGACTCCCGTGAAGGACTCTTTTTTTTTTTTTTTTTTTTTTTTTTGGTTTTTCGAGACGGGGTTTCTCTGTGTAGCTTTGCGCCTTTCCTGGAACTCGCTTTGGAGATCAGGCTGGCCTCGAACTCCAGAGATCCACCTTGCTGGGATTAAAGGCGTGCGCCACCACTGCCCAGTTTATGAAGGACTCTTAAATGGATGTGTTAAGTGAAATGAATTTAATTAGGGATATATTTTGTTATTCCACAACATGAAAATTTGAAAGGCAGCATTAAAAAGATAGTAAAAAGTGGTGATCGCCAGACTCTGGAGAATAAGAAAGAGTGAAGAGATGAAATGGGTGACTCATTTTTTTAACATTATTATTATTGTGTGTGAAAATGCACGTGTGTGCATGCGTGGTACACATGTGCCATGATGCACACATGGCTTTTAGAGTACAACTTTGTAGGTCTGTTGTCTCCTTCCACCTTTATGGGTTCTGGGAACCCAGACTTGCAGGGTAAGTGCCTTTACTGGCTGAGCCATCTCTCCAGGCTAAAAGAGGTGATTTTTAAGGCAGTGGAACTATTCTCTATGATACTATAATGGCGGATACATGAAACTCCTTGCCACTCATGGAAACGTACAACTTTGTACTATATGTACTATGGACTTGTGTCAATAATAATGGGTTAGTATTGTTTCATTAACTTTAACACATATGGTCCTAGTGCAAGGTGTTGATAATAGGGGAAATTACATGAGAGAGAGAGAGAGAGAGAGAGAGAGAGAGAGAGAGATGGCCTTTGTCCTGCTTAATCTCTCTGCAAATCTTGTAAAAAATAAGTTTAATACCCCCCCCCCCAATCTCTCTCATATCTATCTATCTATAGCTGTCTATATCATCTATATCTATATCTGTCTCCAGGTGCCTGATTTCAATTTGCTGGCGGCATACTCGGAAAGGAAACATTTCAGATTTGAAATAACCAGGTTGTCCAAAAGAGGGTGCCAAAGACTTACAAAGATCTCTTCTTTGTTCATGCAAAAAGAAATTAAATAATAAGACAGAATTAATGGCAGGGATCCTAATTTAAGAGCACATAGGACACATATGCCTCTTTCCTATGGTTTCTGTATTTCTTCAGAGTGGATAAGACCTTTGCTCTGTTTATTTGTTTTTATATTTTTGAGTCAGTCTATATATATTTCAGGGTGACCTTGAACTTGCTATGGAACTGAGGCTGGCCTAGAAATCCTGATCCTTCTGTGTTCAACTCCCAAGCATTGAGATTACCAACGCAGGACATCACACCTGCCTCAGTCCTTGGCTCTTTGGTTTTGTTCTTTGGGAAGTGTAATGGCATACTTGTCCTGTTGATACCAGTGTTGGTATCAGTGGTGAGCCTGGCTTTAGAGAGACTCCTAGGAGGTTGGAGAGATGGCTCAGTGGTTAAGAGGATCTTGCGGTTCCTAGCACCCATGTCAGGTGGATCATAGTTGCCTACAATTCTAACTCCAGGGTACCTGATGCCCTCATATGGCCCCCTCCAGCAGCTGCACACAGGCACACATGTAAATAAAAATTAAAAAATTATCACACACAAATAAAAAAAATTAAAAGGAAGAAAGGAAATCCCGTTGTACTGGTTCGTTTTTTGTTAGCTTGATACACATTAGAGTTGTTAGAGAGGGAATTTCAAGTAAAGAATTGGCTCCATTAGATTAGGCTATAGGCAAGTCTATGGGGGCCTTTTCTTTATTAATGATTGCTGTGGGATAGTCCAGGCCACTGTGGGCAGGACCACCCTTGGGCAAATGGTCCTAGATGCTATAAGATAACAAACTGAGCAAGCCATAGAGAGCAAGCCAGTTAGCAGCAGTCCTCCATGGCCTCTGCTTCAGCTCTTGCCTCGGGTTCCTGTTTTGAGTTCCTTTTCTGGCTTCCCTCCGTGATGGACTGAAATTCAGACATGTCAGGCAAATAAACTCTTTACTCTCCCAAATTGCTTTTGGTCATGGTGTTTATCACAGCAACAGAAGGCAATCTAGGACACTTGTTGAGAGAGGGAGAGAGGGAGGGAGGGAAAGAGAGAGAGTTGAATAAATACATTCAGCTTTTCTTTAAAATAACTAGAGACATGGCTTGTTATATTAGATTTAAACAGGAAAACTCATAATTCAAATTCCAATTTCTTATTTTTTATTTATTAAAAGATTCACATTTATTTGATTTATGTATATGAGTTCAAAGGGGGAAGTTGGAACCCCTAGAACTGGAGTTAAGGAGGTAAGCATGGTTGTGAGCCATCATGCAGGTGCTGGTAATCACCCTGGCTCTCTACAGGAGCAGCAAGTGCTCTTAAGTACTGAGCCATCTCTCTAGCTGCAAATTCTTTACTTTTAAAAATTAAAACGTTTTCAGTGATGCGTTAGAAATTTGAGATATTCTTAGGTTACCTATTGACAGCATTTATCTATCCATCTATCTATCTATCTATCTATCTATCTATCTATCTATCTATCTATCTATCATCTATCTTTATTTATTTCTTGAGACACTTTGTATTCCAGCTGTTCTGGAACTCTCTATGTAGACCAGGAGATGGTGTTGGATGCCTGGACTAGAGTTATAGGTGGTTATTAGCAGCCCAATGTGGGTTCTGGGAATGGTTCTCTTAACCATTGAACCATCTCTCCAGCCCTCCAGTGATTTGTTGCCAACTCCTTCCCTGGAGGAGGCACAGAAGTCCTTGTGCTCACAGATAAGCACTAGCGGAAACTGGCATATTAAATATTCAGGGTTTTTCCTTTAAATGAAGGGTTGCACATGCTGTAATCCACCCAGAAGCCTGGGGGTGAATGTGAATAGCCTAGTGATCTTTGTGCTATTCTTGTGGCTAAGACCACATTGGATCCTCCTCCAGATCTTTATCGTGAGCTTGCTTTTTCTAAGTCAGTTTATAGAACACATCTCTATGGAAGGTGTCACATGTATTTCACAAAGAGTTTCTATGTAGTTGGGTCTGATCTTTATTTAGCCTACTTTGTTCCTCAAGGAGATTCCTGTGTGCGTTATTGTGCACATGGGATTGAGTTAATTATCACCAGGAAAGTTTTCACAAAATTGTGCTATGCTTAAATATATCTAAAGTAAACTACTCAGGGTCAGTCTCCCGAAGTTTGAACCAACGCTGGATATTTAGTTGTGTTGAATTGAACTGCCTTCTTGCCTCCTGAGGATTGTTCCTTACTCTGCTGGCTGTGGTGGCCACAGAGCTCCCTCCCTTACACTTGTCATGCTGGCCTTGAACTCACAAAGATCTGCTTGCTTCTGCCTCATGAGTTCTGGGATTAAAGGCCTGTGCCACCCTGCCTTGCTACCTATCTATTTTTCTGAGACATGGTCTCACTCATGTATCCTAGGCCGGCTGCAAATTTGTGACAGCAGCTTTTGTACTGAGTCTTTCTGTGTCCCTAGGATTCTACAGAGTTTGAAATCCATGTCTTATCATGTCCCCCAGGCTTGCTTCAAGCTCCAGATCTTCCTATCTCAACTCCCCCAAATGCTGGGGTTACAGGCATGCACCACCACACCTGGCTTCTTGTGCAATCTTGGTGAGTAGTTTTGCTAAGGCAAGAATCTCTGTTACAATAATATCATAACTACACTAAGTTTTGTCTTATATATGTTGCCTTTTTATTTTTCTTGGTATTTTGTTAATTGTAAAAGGAATATATACACTTATTAAACAAATAACCACATAACCAAAAGTTCAAAGTGAAACTTACTCTGATGAAGAGATAAATCTGTCAACAATTTCTGTAATTTTCTTTTTCGGTATCTCTGTCTTTTCTTTCTTTATTCCTTTCTTCTCAAGACAGTGTCTTATTTAGGTCTCAAATTAGGAAGACTTTGAACTCCTGATCTCCTGCCTCTACTTGCCAAGTGCTAACATTATAGATGTGTACTACTATGTCCAGTTAACCGTATTTGAATGACAAGTACAAATTGTGTTCATTTATGATATATGACATGATGTTTTGGTATGTTTATGCACTGTGGCTGAGTCAAGATATTTAACATGCATTACCTCACAGGAGAATACTTAGCATCTGGTCTCTGAGAAATGTATGTGCGTGCGTGCGTGCGTGCGTGCGTGCGTGTGTGTGTGTGTGTGTGTGTGTGTGTGTGTGTGCCACAGTATGCATATGGAGGTCAGAGAACAACTTGTGGGATTCAGATCTCTTCTTAGACCATGTGGGTTCTGGGGATTGAACTCAGATCATCAGCCTTAGCAGCAAGCTCTTTTACCCTCTGAGCCATTTTTGCCTGCCCTCCAGTGGTCTCTTGATGGGCTCTGATATTGACTCCTGTCTTAGGATTTCTCTTGCTGTGAAGAGACACCATGACCAAGGCAACTCTTATTTTTTATTTTTATTTTTTTTTTTTGGTTTTTTGAGACAGGCTTTCTCTGTGTAGCTTTGCGCCTTTCCTGGAACTCGCTTGGTAGACCAGGCTGGCCTCAAACTCACAGAGATCCGCCTGCCTCTGCCTCCCGAGTGCTGGGATTACAGGCATGCGCCACCACCGCCCGGCTGACCAAAGCAACTCTTATAAAGGAAAATATTTAATTAAGGTGGTAGTTTACAGTTTTGGAGGTTTAGTCCAACATCATCACGGAAGTACATGGTAGTGTGTAGGCAGACATGGTGATGGAGAAGTAGTTGAGAGTTCTATATCTTGCACAGGCAAAAGGAAGTGGTCTGTCACATTGAGTGAAGTTTGAGCAAAGGAGACCTCAAAACCTACCCTCACAGTGACACACTTCTTCTAACAAGTCTACACCCACTCCAACAAGCCCACACCCACTCCAACAAGTCCACACCCACTCCAATAAGGCCACACCTCCCATTAGTGACTCACCCTTTGGGGGCCATTTTCTTTCAAATCATCATAATTCCATATCTTGGTGATTGTGAATAATTCTGCAGCAAATAGAGGAATGCACAAATCTCTTTGATGTATTGTTTTTATATCCTTTGGAATCTTACTCAGTACTGAGATTTATGAGTCATATGATCATTCTATTTAAAACTTCTTTTTGGTGGGGGCTGGAGAAATAGCTCAGTAGTTAAGAATACTGGCTGTTCTTCCAAGCACCCAGGTTTGATTCCCAGAATCTATATGATGGTTCACAGCCATCTATAACTCTAGTCCTGGGGTATCTGACACCCTCTTCTGACTTCTGTGGGCACTGCACACACATAGTGCACAGAAGAAATTCATGCAGGCAAAACACCCATACACATAAAATAATTATTAATTTTTTTGAGATTTTATTTTATTTACTTACCATTTTTAAAATCTATTTTTATTTTTATGTGTATGGTTGATTCTCCTGCATGTATGTATGCTCACCTTGCATGTGCAATGACTCACCACTGCCTGGCTTAACTTTATCTTTTTGATAGTATTTCAATATATGTGAGGTAGTACCTCATTTGTGGTTTTAATTTTTATTTTCCTAGATGATTATTGATGTTGAACACTTCTTCATATATCCTTTGAATATTTGTCTGTCTTCTTTTGAGAAATATCTACTTGGGTCCTTTATACTACCCTCTCTTCTGAGAGACAATGTCTCTCAATAAAATTCAGGCTGGCCTCAAACCTGAAATCCTCCTACTCCAGTCTTTTAAAAATTATTTATTTTATGTGATTAGATGTTCTGCCTATATGTATGTCTGTGTACCATGTGTCTAGTGCCCACAGAGACCAGAAGAGGGTGTTGGATCCTCCAGGACTAGAGTTACGCATTGTTGTGAGCTGCCATGTGGATATTGGGTAGCAGACCTGGAAGATAGTCTTTTTTTTCTTTTTTTGGAGCTGAGTGACGTTTGAGCAAAGGAGACACTGAGCTAAATCCCCAACCCTGGAAGATAGGCTTAAGCCAATGTTCCTACCCTCTTAGCCATCTCTCCAGACCCCACCTCAGCCTTTTGACTGCTGGGATTACAGGCTTATGTTCCCAGGGATGCCTCCTTTGTTCATGTCTAAAACGAAGGTGCCCATAGAACTGGAGTCATACATATACAGGGTGAGTTCTAGGCCCAGAAGGCTTTTTACTAACCACGTGGTTTGGAATTGGGCTTTTCATTTGTGGTGGTTAATATCGCCAAATTGTCACAACCTAGAATTACCTAGGGGACAAACCTGTGGGCATGACAGGAAGGGGATCTCTGGATTGGGTTGAGTTGGGAAGGTCTACTCTAACTGTTGGCACTACCATTCTATGAACTGGGGTCCTGGGATGCTCCACGGGCTGGAGTCCTGGCTTCCTGAAAAGAAGAATGTGATCTGAGATGCGGCATTCTTGTCTCTCTGCTCCCTGGTGTTGGGTCAGTGTGACCAGCTGGCTCACATTCCTGATGCCATGAGTTTTTTTCCTTGATAGATTGCACCCTCAAAATATGAGCCCAAATAAAGCCTCCCATCTTGAAGTTGCTTTTGTTAGGTATTTCGCAGCACCGCCAAGATGGGGATCTAAGATGATGTGTAAGGGTAAATGCTTGTCCTATGTTACATCATTTTGCTAGAACTCATTTATTTAGTTCTCTCTCTCATTTTATTGAGTAAATTGATTGAAATTGTGTGTGGTGATGCACACTTGTAATCTCAGTCCTCTGGGGAGTAGAGGCAGGAGGATGAGGAATTCAAGGTCATCCTTGGCTATACAGTGAATTCCAGGCCAGGCTGGGCTACCAGAGCCAGTTCTAAGTAAGAAGACAAACAAACAAATAAGAGGATTGGTTGAATGAAAAATCTTACGGATACATGTTTGTTTATGTATTTGTGTCAATGGTCCAATTGAAATTCCAAATTTGAATGTAAACATAACTTGCATTTTGCTAAGCATCAGCATAAGTGGTATGATGAGTTTTAAAAATAGAAAAACCTGTTCACTTGCATGTTCTTCTGGGACGTTCTTAAACCAGAGGACAGTTGCTCCCAAGAATGAGTCATTTCAGTTCTGTGATGTCCAGCATCGAAATGTCCGAGAGCCAGGAAGCATCTCGAAGAGCATTTACCTCTTCTGGTACATGCTACAAAAGAATTGTCCCAAGGATTGTTCGTAGTTATGCCCTTGATGTTCCCATTTTAACAAAGACATCCTTTGACGGGAACTGCCTCTTGCAGATCTCAAAGCCAGCTGCATGTTGCTGCTCGGCTCTTCTGGTGATCTGGCTATGTGCGTTTTCTGATCTTGAGCTGCCGATGTGCTCTGGGAGAAGTGACATCTTAAACTTCAGGAAGGCTTTCTTCTCTGTGGGGAGGAAGACTGGAGTGACGCAATTATCCTGCCGGAGCACATTTCCTCTCAAGTCTGTCCTCAGAATATTTCTTTTCCCGAAAGAAAAAAAAAATCACCCCAGTTTTTGGAGAAGGGATGGGACAAAAGGACAGGTTTGCTCCTCATCTCTTCCTATTTCTTCTCGGAAAGGGTAGCAAAACAGGGTTTTCTAGTCACTTACATATTTTTTAAATGAGGGCTCATGAGCATGTATTATTTTTCCAAGTGAAGAAATTACAGCAAGCACACTCTTCCACAAACTCTCCCCAAATATAATAGCATCAACATCATTGTAAAAAATGACAATAAACGGGACAGTAGTGGCACATGCCTTTAATTCCACCGCTCGGGAGGCAGAGATAGGTGGATGTCTGGGAGTTCAAGGCCAGCCTGGGCTACAGAGTGAATTCCAAGACAGCCAAAGATAACAGCACCACTGGCTGACCTTGAATTTCTGATCCTCCTGCTTCTATTTCCCAAGTGCTGGGTTACAGCATGGCCACCATTCTGTTTGGTGTTGGGGATTGAATCCAGGGCTGTGTACATGCTAGACAAGCACTCACTGACACAGTTACATCCTTAGACCCAAGTTATTTGATTTCTCTGTTCAAATATACATTAGAATATAGGTAAGTATATATTCTCTGTGCTGTCCTGACACTCCCTCTGTATACCAGGCTGGTCCTGTCTTCAGAGATCTACCTGCCTCTGTTTCCTAAGTGCTGGAATTAAACTAGTGTGCCACTATGCCTGGCTTTTATTTTGTATCAGAATGACCCCTATAGACTCATATATTTGAATCCTTAGTTCATGGAACTGTTTTGGGAAGGATTAGGAGGTGTGGCCTTATTGGAGTAGGTGTGGCCTTGTTGGAGAAAGTGTGTCACTAAGGGGTGGGGTTTGAGGTCTCAAAAGCCACACCAGCCGGGTGGCGGCGGTGGTGCATGCCTTTAATCCCAGCACTAGGGAGGCAGAGTCAGGTGGATCTCTGTGAGTTTGAGGCCAGCCTGTGCTACCAAGTGAGTTCCAGGAAAGGTGCAAAGCTACACAGAGAAACCCTGTCTCGAACCCCCCCCCCCAAAAAAAAAAGCCCACACCAGGCCCAGTCTCTCTACGTTTCAGATGAGATGTAAGATCTTAGTTACTGTTCCAGCACCATGCCTGCCCTCTGCTTACCATGCTTCCAACCATAATGATCAAGAACTAACCCTCTGAAACTGTAATTGAGCCCTCAATTAAGTGCTTTCTTATAAATTGAATTGGTTATAGTGTCTCTTCACAGCATAAGAATGGTAGTGAAGACTACATGTTTGCCAGGGTCCAACAAGTGTGGTGGTCAGATGGCAACTTTTTTGTTTTTTCCGGAGCTGAGGACCGAACCCAGGGCCTTGCACTTGCTAGGCAAGCGCTCTACCCAACCCCAGATGACAACTTTTAAGAATTGGTTACTTCTACCATGTGAGTCACAGCACATACCCAGGCTTGGCAGCAAACATCTTTACGTGCCAGGTCATTTTTCTGGCCCCACAATAACATTTTAAAGTGACTTTATTTTAGTGAAAGCTCACTTTCATTTACATGATAGATATTTAGTTTGGATTCTTCCCAAAGCAGACCCTGAGACAGGGAGTTGGCAAGCCATAGGGGCAGTGGAGGGAAAGTAGGGGAACCATACAGGACAAGGGAGGGGACAAGGCTGTGAAATCCAAGGACTTTTCAGGCCAGCTGCCACTACAGACTCCTGGGACATCAATCTGCAAGGAATCTCTGTGAAGCTAGACAAACTTCAGAACTGACTACAGAATGGACCACACACCTGAGGAGTGGGTACAGCCACTCCCAGAAAAAGCAGGCTAATTGTCCTTCACAAGTTTCCACGCTTTGGCTTTTACTGTTTGCCTCATTGATGTCATAAAATTCGCTCCTCTGCCGACTCTATTCCTAGAATATTGATAATTATATTCAGAAGCGTGATTTGACTGAGACTCAGTTTTCTTGGCAAGAGTATTACATTGGGCATTTTCGTCATGATTGCAAGATGTCTTACTGCCTCTTCTGGAATGTTAGGAGCCATTTATAACCATTGCCCACTTTCCTTGGGACTTGGCAAAATGTTACAATTCAACCCACCCCCACCTCCCACCATGAAAAGGAACTTTTCTTCATCAAATATTTGGTCCACCTTGTATTATAACTGTTGTGTGGAAATCGGATCAAATATTTGATTTCTTTGCTTATCTCCCAGTTCCATAAAAATGCATGGATTTCCTAGCCTCTTTACTGGTGGCTAATGAAGGTTATTATTTTTCTGTTTCAGTACCATTTAAAATGCATGTTTTAAAAAATATGTTTGATGTGTGTGCATTCTTGGAAGTTATTATTCTTATCAATGTTTTGGTCAGTTGGAGCCTTCTCAAGTTGTCCCTTTATCCTTGTGAGAGTGTCCCAGGAGAGTTAGAGGTCTTTCTGCTTCAGGTGTTGTAGAACACCATCTAGTTTTTATGTATTCTATGCCCTAGATCTTATCGTTAGTCATTTTCCCAAAGTGTTTTACTTTTTGAATGAAAACATTGCTGTTTATGTTGATGTTGATTCATGGCTTGTGATCCTATCACTTAGGAGGGTAGGCTGGAGGATGAGGAACTCTAGGTCATCCTTTGGTATATAGAAAGTGCAAGTTTGAGGCCAGCCTGGGCTACATGAGATCCTGTCTCAAAGAACAAAACAAAAATTGATGGTTTTTTCTTTTAGAGAGAACCAAAATTTGTGTGCTTGGAGGATTCCATACTCTTGCCTGGGTCTTTGTCTCTATGATTCATTTTCCTGGATAATTCACTCACTTTTCTTCCTTCCTTTCAGTTTATTTGTGTGGGATGCATGCATGTGCTTGTCGCCATAGGCAGGTGTGAAGGTTAGAGGTCCATGTTGAGTGTACTCCTCTTTTGCTTTCTATTTTAATTTTTGGAGATAGGATCTCTCACTGAAGCTGATTGTTAGAGCTATCCTAGCTGGCCAGTGAGCTCCCTGGATCCTCCTGTTTCTGCTCTCCATTGCTGGGGTCACAAACCTGTTCGGTTGTACCTTGTGTTTACTGTGGGTGCAGGAGATCTGAACTCAGTCCCTCACACTTTTGCAGAAAGCACACCCATTGAACCATCTCCCTAGTCCCTCCCTCCTTCCTTCCCTCCTTCCTTCCCTCCTTCCTTCCTTCCTCCCTTCCTTCCCTCCTTCCTTCCTTCCTTCGTTCCTTCCTTCTTTCCTCCCTCCCCTCTCCATCACCCCTTCCTTCCTTCCTTCCTTCCTTCCTTCCTTCCTTCCTTCCTTCCTTCCTTCTTCCTTTTTTTTTGGTATGGGATCTTGCTGTACAGCTTGTGCTTGAACTCATGTCAATCCTCCTGGCTCAGCCTCCTGCGTGCTGCCATTACAATCATATGCTACCACATCTGTCTTAGTATATAATTCTTTTTATTTTTATGTTTTGGTTTTTTGAGACAGGTTTCTCTGTGTAGCCTTGGCTGTCCTTGAACTTGGTAAGACCAGACTGGCCTTGAACTCACAGAGATTCACCCGCCTCTGCCTCCTGAGTGCTGGGATTAAAGGCATGCACTACCACTTCCTGACTTAATTTTTTAAAATAAAAATAATACTCATTGTGTGTGTGTGTGTGTGTGTGTGTGTGTGTGTGTGTGTGTGTGTGTGTGTGCAGGAACACCATGGTGCGTATGTGGAGGTCAGAGGACAACTCTTTTTTCACCATGTAGGTCCCAGGGATAGAAGCATCATAATCTGCCGAACCAATTTGCTGGCCCAGCAGATAGTTCTTAGACTATCCTAAAAAAAGATTTATTTTCATTTATGCGTATGTCTGTGTGAGTGTATGCTACACGTGTACAGATACCCTTGGAGGCCAGAAGAGAGTCAATGTCCTGGAGCTATAGTTACAAGTGGTTGTGAATCACCTGACATGGGTTCTGGGAACCGAACTCAGGTCCTTTGGAAGAGCAGCAGGTGCTGAGCCATCTGCACTTTGACAACCTTCACCAAGTTTTTTGGATGCCCTTACCTCAGGGCATGTATGACAAGTATGTGCTACTGTCCCCTGCTATAGTGATTTATCTCCACTCAGCATTAAATTACCAAGTCTAAAGGAAATTCGTTCAGATCACTGTGGACTGAAGAAAGAGTGTGAAAAAACAGCAACTTGGCAAAGGCAAGAAATCCAATTTGGATAGAAGTGTGGTTACAGGGAGGAATGCAGTAGGTGCTAAGTCTAGGGGAAAAAAAAATGTGTGAAGCCTGTGAGGAAGTACCCAGGGCTGCCAAGTCGCTGAGCAGAGTATCACATCTTAAATTAAGGAATCACAGATCTGTTAGTGAATCACCAAGACGATGGGCGAGCTGATGTGATTACATTAGAATCAGGCAGACCTGGGTTCGAATCTTGGCTTTGTCACTGGATATCAGCCTAACTTTATGTAGGTTAAAGTGCATGCCGTCCACTATCAACTTGCATCTTTTTAATTTTTTTTTTCTTCTGTGATCTTAGTATTGGACCTTACATACACTAGGCAAATACTCTGCCACTGAGCTGTAGCTCCAGCCCTCTTTACTAGGATGTGTATTGTGTGTTTGTGTGGGAGAGTGAGAGGGAGGAGGTTGAGACAGAATCTCATGGAATTCAGCTGTGAACTCACTATGTATCCTCTGTGTGTGTGTGTGTGTGTGTGTGTGTGTGTGTGTGTGTGAGTGAGAGAGAGAGAGAGAGAGAGAGAGAGAGAGAGAGAGAGAGAGAGAGAGAGAAAGGTCTCACACAATTCAGCTTTGAATCACTATGTAGCCAGAGTGTGTACGTGTATGTGTGTGGGTGTGGGGAGAGTTATTTGGCTTTGAACTCACTGTGTAGCCAGATGGCCTTGGACGTCTTATTTTCCTGCCTACACCTCGAAAGTGCTGTTATCACTGAGGTGCACCACTACACTCAATTCTAGCCCCCTTTTTACTTAAAATATTTTAATTAATTAAGTGTGTATGTGTACTTATAGGCCAGAGGTCCGTCTTGGGTACTCTTCCCTAGAATCTGTCCACATTGGTTTTTGGGACTGTGGGCTTTCCAAGTAGGCGAGACTGGCTAGCCAACCAGCCCCAGGGGTCAACCTGTCTCTGCCTCCCTGGCGCTAGGGTTATGAATAATTGCCACCATGCCTGGCTTTTTATGTGAGTGCTGGGACCAGACTCAGGTCCTCATGCTCTCACTGGAAGTGCCTGACTGACTGAGCCAACACCCCGGCCTGAGGAAAATCTTTCTATTATTCCACATGCTGAAGTTTACTTTAGATCTGCTCTTCTTGTGGTAAGGATGGGACTATATTTTCTATCCTTTATATCCTGTTCTATTTCCATCACAATAATCGGATCTCTATGAGATTGAGGCCAGCCTGGGCTACAGACAGCCAAAACTACACAGAGAGACCCTCTCTTGGAAGAAAACCATTTTAATGTATGTATGTGTATGTTGTATGTATGTATATATGTATGTTTTATGTATGTGGTGACACTGATCAAACCCAGGCCTCACACATGCTAGTCAAGGAGTCTACCAAGTTCCTCCCAGCCCTAGATTTGCTCTTGATGGGATTCTAGGAAGGGTGGCTATTCCTTTCTCCGGAGGACAGATGCCCTCGTTTCTGGACTGGTCATGTTGGCACCTGTTGGGACCAGAGAGAGCGTCTACATTTTATTTTATTTTATATCTTTTTTCCCTTTTGTTGAAAATAGACCCCCCCATACTATATTTTGATTATGGTTTCCCTTCCATCTACTCTCAGTTCCTCCCCACTCCCCTTCCTCTTCACCTCCCCTCCCTCCCCCCCTCCCCTCCCTCCCTCCCTCCCTCCCTCCCTCCCCTCCCCCCCTCCCTCCCTCCCTCCCTCCCCTCCCTCTCCACCCCCTTTCTGCCTCATTGGAAAACAAACAAGCTTCTAAGGGATAATAATAAAACAAAATATAATAAGGTAAAACACTGACACATTGGAATTGGACAGAACAAACAGGAGGAAAAGAGCCCAAGAGAAGGCACAGGAAACAGATATAGACATAGATATAGACCCACTCCTTCCCACACTCAGGAATTCCATAAAACACTAAACTGGAAGCCATAATACATACACAAAGGACCTATAGGATAAAAAGAGAGAAAAAAATAAAATAAAAAAAAGAGCTGGATAGTGGTGGTGCATGCCTTTAATCCCAGCACTAAGGAGGCAGAGGCAGGCAGATCTCTGTGAGTTCAAGGCCAGCCTGGTCTACAGAGGGAGATCCAGGACAGCCAGGGTTATACAGAGAAACCCTGTCTTGACACTCCCCCACTACCCCTGCTTAAAAAAAAAAAAAAAAAAAAAGCTCTGACATGACATTATCACACAAAGAATCTCCAAAGATGTCACTGAGTTCATTTTCCATTGGCCATTTACTGCTGGGCATGCAGCCTATGCTTAAGAGTAGTTTGTTTCCCCGGTGAGAATTCCTTGGAAAAAACTAAATTCTCATTTGCAAGTGGTTATCAATTGGGGAGAGCTTCTGGGTTAGGGGTGGGGGCATGTGTCCACTTTCTCCTTTCAGCTCTAGGACCCCAGCTGGTGCAGATCCCTGCAAGCCCTTTGCATGCTGCCTCAGCTTCTGTAATTAATATGGGGGTGCATAATGTTGATTTAGAGTGACTCATTTTTTGGTGTCCTCCATCCTCTCTGGCTCTTACACTCTTTCTGCCTCCTCTTCTGCAGGGTTCCCCCAGTCCTGAGGGGAGGGATTTGATGGAGACATCCCATTTAGGGCTGAATGTTCCAAGGCCTCTCACTCTGTGCATATTGTCTGGCTGTGGGTCTCTGTATTTGTTTCCATCTGCTGTAGGAGGAAGCTTCTCTAATGATGGCTGAAAATGGCTGATCTATGAATCTAGCAGAATGTCATTAAGAGTCATTTTATTGCTACTTCTTTTGGTTTTATCCTAGTCCCTGGGCTATCTAGTCTCAGGCTCTTGGTCACCTAGTTAGTGTCGGTTATGAGCTTCATTTGCCTTAAGTCAAATCAGATGTTGGTTACTAACTCCTACAAGCTTTGTACTTCCATTGCCCTAGCACATCTTGCAGGCAGGACACCATTATAGATCAAAGGGTGTTGACATTTCTCCTTTGGTAGTATGCAGAGTACCTTTCTGTACCAAAGACACTAGCATGTAGGGGTGAAGGCTCTAGGTAGGCACCAGCTTGACTTCCCTATGTTCAATGAGTTGTGTAGGGTTGTCTTCAGCAATGTGCAGGTTTGCTGTCAGTTTATGGAGAGCAACCTATAGTCTTCACAACAGCCTGGGTTGCTTGGGGACTCCCTTGGGACTCCTTTGGCCAACAACTCAACTAGATGTACCTATTCCCACTACTGAAAGCTCTCTCCCCCTATTATTTGGTGATTTCATTGAGATTACCTTTATATGTATGTACTTTAGGAACTGTCTACTGTACTAGGTGTCCACACTACCCCTCAAATGGCCCTTAATTTTTAGTTGTCTGTTCTGCATCCCCTCTCTCATTCTCCTCTTCCCTCCCCCTCCCCACTTAATCTTTCCATTCCAGATCACCTCCCCATCTATCCATAACCATCTGCTCTATTTCCCTCTCCTAGAGATATCTATCTATACCCTCTAGTCTCTTATTCTATGCATCACCTCTGTGGTTCTATGGATTATAGCTTGTTTATCATTGACTTAACAGCTAATATCCACATATAAGTGAATACGTACCATATTTGTCTTCCTGGGCCTGGGTTACCTCAATCAGAATGATTTTTTTCTAGTTCCATACATTTAGCTGTGAATTTCATGATTTCAGTTTTTTTTAACAACTAAGTAATATTCCATTGTGTAAATGTAGCACATTTTCTTTATTTATTCATCTCTTGAGGGACATCTAGGTTGTTTCTAATTTCTGGCTATCATGAATAGAGAAACAATGAATATGGTCTCACTCAGTAGTCCTGGATGACCTGGAACTCACTATGTGAACCATGCTGGCTTGGAACTCACAGAGATCTACCTGTTTCTGCCTCCCAAGTGGCTAGACTAAAGGTGTGTGCTCATTACACTAGTTCTAGGTTTCTAGTGTTTCTGTGGTAGGATGAGGCTTCCTTTGAATATATGTCCAAGAGTGAGCCTCCAAATTTTAGAGCAAGAAGAAACCTAGAACTAGTAGAGTGAGCACACACCTTTAATCCCAGCACTTGGGAGGCAGAGGCAGGCAGATCTCTGTGAGTTCAAGGCCAGCCTGGGCTATAGAGTGAAATCCAGGATAGGCACCAAATCTACACAGAGAAACCCTGTCTCGAAAACCAAACAAACAAACAAACAAAAAACAACAACAAAAAAAAAAAAAGAAAGAAAGAAGAAATCTAGACTCTTTAGTGTAAGCCTTACACTTCACAGCTGAGGCTACTTATGCCTCCAGCACATTTATATTTCATGTCAGAGGACTAAAAAACTTGAAATAATTTAACAATGACATACAAGAGCATGGCATTAAGTATTCTATCTTGTATAATTCTGTATACTTTGGGAAGCCAGATCTTTTGCAGTCAAAGCAAATGGGCACATGGAGAGAGACAGAGCCTTGATGTTAGAGTGGGTAAGGCAGGACAAGGCTTCATCTATGTGATTATGGGTCTAATATTGTCCCACGAAATTAAAGACTATGAGAAAAACTCCTCACCAAACTGAGGAAATCTAAGAAAATGTACAAGTGTGGAATTCATGGCTTGTCCAACAAATGGTGAGCAGAAAAGCAAGAAAGCTCATTTGCATAGAATGGAGCCCGATGTACAGGGCTGGGAAGTCAGGAGAAATAACCTAGACCTCTAGTAGATGTTAGCTGTGTCTCAGTGGGCAAGTTCAAACTTGTAATTTAGAAAGGCCAGCTCAGTAAGGATGGAGTCATGTTGTAATGTTGATAATAATCAGCCTGTCCCTAGAGAAACCACGTTTTAGAGATCATACACACAAAAGACCAACTTCACTGGTAATGTATATGAAAAGGAATTCACAAATGCAAATTGCATAAAAGGATATTTAAACAGAAAATTTTAACAGTTTTATTCTAATTAGTGGGTAGAAATGTGGTCATGTGAATTTAAATTTTAATATGACTCCTGTTCTGATGATTCAAAATTCCACTTGTACACATTCATATTGTTAGGTGCATCGTAAGAACAAGTTATGAAGACTGTATGTCTTAAGAATTATGAGTGATCCTGTTAGACTGTCAACACCCTCAGAGCATGCTGATTGACTGTGCTATTTGACTTAAAAAAAAAACATAAAAAACAAAAATCAAGAAAAAGAACCAACAAAAGATAAAGCAATGTATATTTTTATTATATACAGACAGATCTGTGTAGTCCTGTTATATATGCTTTCTTTAGACTCTAAGGGCCACCATATGCTCTTGGCCAATGTGAACTAGCTCATATTTTCCTCTGTTTTATGTCCTGGGACCCTGAGTGTTGCAATGCTCTTGGCTTATGAGTTCTTTATGACTTCGTACAGAGGATGTGGTTTTCCAGCTAATGTTGTTAAGAGCTATTTGCTACCCAGTGACCTTTCTTTCTGGATTTATTTTGTGTTCTGGTGAACATTTTTGACCCAGAAAGGCTGGCAAACTGCGTAAATGATAGAAGTAAACTCACCCTAAAGGAACAAAGGATGCTATCATGCAAGTTCGGGAGAGTATAATGACCCAATGAAATGAGAGACTAATGGAAATCCTTACAGAGGTCATAAACGTCACAGCAGTCCAGAAGGGTTAGACTACAGTTTGCATGGGCACCTGGAGGGATCTATGACAAGAGGCATGGTGTGATTCCAGTGAACTTGGGTGGGTCTTTGCTTATGATCACCCCAGAGTGCAGCTCTGTGTGATGTCTGCAGTGTGGTGGGGTTGAGGGCTGAACTTGAAACAAGCATTGAGATTGTGAGGACAAGCCTGGAATAGCTCAGTAACCATTAAAAAACAGTTTTTAGGGATGGAGAGACGGCTCAGTGGTTAAGAGCACCGACTGTTCTTCCAGAGGTCCTAAGTTCGATTCCCAGCAACCACATGGTGGCTCACAACCACTTGCAATTAGATCTGGTGCCCTCTTCTGGCCTGCAAGGACACATGCAGGCAGAACACTGTATACATAATAAATAAATAAACCTTTAAAAAAAAACCCAAAAACAAAACAAAAAAACAAAACCATTTTTAGTGTGTGCACTCGTGTGTGTGTGTGTGTGTGTGTGTGTGTGTGTGTGTGTGTGTGTGTGGTGTGTGAACACATGCGCATGCATACACGTTTTTTGCACACATGTGGAGGTCAAAGAACAAGTTGGAGTCAGTTTCCTTTTCATCATGTGGGTCCCCAGAGTCAAACTCAAGTCCCCTGGCTTGCTGACAAGTACTTTTATCTGATGAGCCATCTCATCCCCCCAACCCATTATAATCTCCCTTATAAAGAAGGAAATGTGTCCCTCCAGGAGCCCCGTAATGAGTGTGTTTATAGACCAGAGTTGAGAGACAACAATCCCCCCTCTCCAATAAGGAGAGCCGAGAGAGACGATTTTACAGTGTTTCCTCTCATCAAAGTAACGCAGGCTTGTCTCTCGCTTCCTGACACAGAAAATTGCATTTTGTCACCCATTTGTCAGTTCTTACAGATTTTAAGATAATTAAAGAACATTATAGCAGGTGACAGCTGTTGCCGAATGCCGTGTTCCTAGTTCTTCTGCTTGTTGGCCGCCCATGAATCTCGGATGATGATAGCTGACTGCTCCAGGTTTAATTAGCTGCTTGTTTTGAATCTGTCTAGGCTCTCAGGTGTGGGGTTATCAGGCTTACAGCTTGTCGAATCTGAGCCATGTTCATCACTGCCTGGCAGACCTGGGTCTGACCAACCCAGAGATGAGCCAGCTGGGGGTCCTTTGACCCTTATCAGACAAGGGCACGGAAGGGATGAAGATGTTGGTTTTTGGTGATGGCTATTAGGAGCGTCAGGTGCTGATTGGTTTCCCGATGCTCTCAAACCAAATTGTGCTTCTGATTTTGAAATTTATTCTCTGATTAAGTCTCCTTCAAGGCCACCTCTTCTATTACACTGAATTGCAATCCTAATCCATTGAGATTCATTTCCAAGAAGATTCTCCGACAGGCAGGAGGGGATCTGAGTGGTCTCAGCAGTGGCTTTAGCAGTATAGACTATTTGCTCTTTCCTGAGGATGTGAATGCCATTACACTACTTCAGAGACACTAAACTCCACTGGCAACCCCCTGCTCCCTTTCTTAGCATTCTCCCTAGGAGGGGGTGAGTTTTTGTGTGCCCTAATATTTTGTTCTTAAAATATATTTTAAAAAGTACATGATCTTATGGTTGTATCCTCAATCATACTTTTTTTTTGTCGCTAATTTTGAAACACAAAAGTGCTTTCAGGATCAATTACAAATTAATCATTACAATGATTATTTCCAAAAGTTTTTTTTTTCTTTTTGTGTGTACATGTGGGTGAATGTGTGTGTGGATACCAATAAAGAACAGAGAAGGGCATTGGATCCCCCAGAGTTGGAATTACATACAGTTGTGAGCTGACTGCCATGAGTTCTGGGGACCAAGTTTAGGCTCTCTGGAAGAGCAAGAATGCTCTTTTTTGGTTTGTTTGTTTGTTTATTTGAGACAGGGTTTCTCTGTAGCTGTGTGCCTTTCCTGGAACTTGCTTTGTAGACCAGGCTGACCTGAACTCACAGAGATCCACCTGCCTCTGCCTCCTGAGTGCTGCGATTAAAGGTGTGCACCACCACCACCTGGCTGAGCAAGAACGCTCTTAACCACTAAGCCTTCCTTCCAGCTCCTTGTTTCTTTTTGAGACAAGGCCCAGGGTGGCCTTGAACATGCTGTGTGACTGAAGCTGGCCATGAACTCCTATTCCTCTTATTCCCACCTCTCAAGAGCTAAGATTATAGGTGTATACCAGAAAAGTATTTTCTAATTGGTACATGATAATTGTAGACATTGTAGGAATAGTGTGGTCATTTAACACACACACACACACACACACACACACACACACACACACACACACACTGTAATGACCAAATTAGGTCATTAGCATTTCTAGCTCCTTTTACACTTGAAATTTCTTTGTATTTGGAGCCTACACACTTCTTTCATCTAGTCTTCTGTAAAATACATAATAAGAGTAGATCAGAGTCATCCTGCTGCGCTGTAGTACGCCAGAACTTCTTCTTCCCGCCTCACTGTATTTTGGTACCCACATTCCAACCTTTCTGTACCTGCCTCTTAAAATGAAACCTTAACTTAGATGAAAGCTTAATGCCCAAGAACGTCCTCTGAATGGCTAAAAGTACTAAAGTAGAATGCATTGATTTTGTTTTGAATCCTTTCTGTCTCTCTGTCTCTGTTTCTCTATCTGTCTGTGTCTCTTATAAACTGGGTGAACTTCTGCTCACTTTAAACGTCTTTCTAGGAAGACAAGCTCTTCTTGGAAGGCTTCTCTGATTCCACATAGGCAGTCTAGACTCTTCCTTCTTTGGCTTCCCATCTTCTAGTCTTTGCTTGTATGCCCGATAGGACTCTGTCAACATTAACAAGACTTTATTATTTCCTGTCTTCAACAGAGCTCAAGCATTCCATGAGATTCCTTCCCAAGAAGATGGAAGTTCTAACTGACTTTGCTTCTCATTCTAAGGGCTGATAAAGTCTTAGGAACACACAGCCATCAGTAGGATGTTTACACAAGACTCTTTGAATCTGTTCCCTCAAAATTCCTTCTTATGGTCTCCATCAATCCTAAACTAATATGTCATGTTCTCTAGTTACTTCTCTGCTTTGTCCAGACTGGACTTGAATTTGTGACTCTTCTGCCTCAGCCTCTTGAGTAGCTGGATCACAGGTCTGTGCAGTGGCACCTGGTCTCCTCCTCAATTCCAATCAAGCTTATAAATTGGAGGACTTGCCTTAAACCAGATTTTAAAATCTCAGTGTATATCATAACTTGGCCTTCCCTTGCTGGGAACACACCACTGTTGACCTGGAATTTTCCCTATAGTGCTGAGCAATGAGCTCAGCTTTGTTTAATTAACATGTGTTTTGGTGTCATTTTTGAGGGAACCAACCTTTGACACCCTCATAGCCCATGTTACTTCATCTGCTGCCTTCTGCTCCTCTCTTCCTGCTTTACCTTGAAATCTGAGGGATAAGATTTCTATTCTTTCTCCAGTGTGTGTGTATGTGTGTGTGTGTGTGTGTGTGTGTGTGTGTGTGTGTGTGTGTGTGTGTGTATCTGACATGTATGCATGTGGAAGCCTGGGATTTGCTGTCTGGAATCATTTTTGACAGCTTTTCCCTTTTATTCACTGAGGCAAGTCTTTGTCCAGCCCAGAGCTTGCCGATATGGCCAGTTCACTAGGTGCTTTACTCTGGGGGAACACTGCCTCTACCTTTGAGGCTGGAATTGCAAGCAGGCCTTCAGGCTTATCCGGCATTGATGTGGTTTCTGGGGATTTGAACTTGGGTCCTCATGCTTGTGCAGCAGGTGGTTTAACTGCTGAGGATGTCTCCAGCCTGAGAGTAAGACTATTCCTTTATCCTCTGGCTCATCCTGGGCTCTTATGTTTAACAGACCATGAGAAAGAAGTATTTATTTATCTTTTGGAAACATGACGTGATGAAATGGAGAGGAAGCTAATGACTTAACAGTAGAAGAAAAAACAAAACAAAACAACAACAACAAACCCCACTTGGCCACTCAGTGTCCTTGGTGCTTTTCTGAGCTTCTTTCAACTTGAATTTTAATGCTGTTCGTATTTTGGCCCCGAACCACTAACTGTTTCCCACAGAAGCTCCAGTCCAATAGAATCATTTTCCTCATTGGTCCACGTTCCTTGGAACCTGCAGGTATTCATGTGTTCTGATCCATTTGCCAGGAATGGCATTTCTCTCTGCCTTGTGATATGCTTCACTTGAAATCTGGGGTCAAATTAATTCTGATTTCCTCTCTTTTTTTTCATTTCCTTTTTTCTGCCTCCCTTCCTGTCTCCACTCTCTCTTTCCTTCCTTCCTTCCTTCCTTCCATCTTTTCTTTTCTTTCTTTTCAACACAGGGTCTCATGTATTCCAGGCTGGTCTTGTCCAACTCATTGTGCAGTGAAGGATGTCTACTTCTTAGATTGTGAGGTTTCAGGCTTTTACCCCCACGCCCAGCTATGCCTAAGTGGCTCTCTCCAAATTACTTTATTTCAGTTTTTTAAGACAGAGCTCATCTACAAAGCCCTGGCTCTCCTGGAACTCACCATGTAGCCTAGGCTGGTCTCAAATCCACAGAGATCCACCTGCTTCTGCCTCCTGACTGCTGGGATTACAGGCATGCGCCACCACCACCCAGCCCAAACTTACTTTTTATTTGGTGTTTTCTTGAGACAGGGTCGGAGACAGCACAGGCAGGTCTTGAGCTCCCTATGTAGCCCAGGATGACCCTAGACTGCTGAACTTCTTGTCTTCACTTTCCAAGTGCTGGAATTATAGGCATGGGCCTCATACTTGGCTTCTTCAACTTCTTCACAAGATTCTGTTTTCTTTAGTGTTTGTAGTGTTTACAGAGACAGCACCTCACCATTTGGGGCATTATTTTCCTTTAATTGAGGTTTATCTGGTTACTTTTGATGCTTTGACTCCAGGTGCAATGCTGCGGGCCACAGAAATATATCATAAAAACTCAGCTGGTTATGGCAAAGTCACTACCTGGAGGGATCAGGGAATTCCTCCAGAGGAAGCCAAATCCCAAGGAGTTTTTGGTGTTACTTGGCTTGTTATATATCAGCTGTATTCTGTTATGAAAATCATGTGTACCTTCATAGTTTTCCCAATTGACTTTTCCCCTAGAAGGGCTTACAGTGTGTACTGATCACTTTCTGGACATACACATTCCAGGAATTTGGAGAACAGCCTCAGGAAAGGCTTTCTCTGGAATCAGATATCTCCCTTAGCCACTTTCAAGGACTACAGGAAGCATCTCCCAGGTGGGTGCCCAACTTCTGAGGACCAACAATGATAACAGCCCACATGCAAGTCTCCTGACAACATAAATTCCACAAGGAGACACCGCCCAGGTGGGCGCCCAACTTTCAAGGACTAACAGTGATAGCAGCCCATATACAGGTAAATTCCACAAGGGGACACTGCCTAGGTCAGATGGACATTAAGTAATAGCTTTACACAATTTAGCTTGGACCCTCCCTTTTTATACCAGGACTTCCAGGGCAGAGGTCAGAGAAGAGAAAAGAGAATGGAAGAACTAGATGGGTAAGAACTTGAGAGGAACAAACTGAGATGGGGAAGAACTAGATTGAAGGGCTAGAAGAGAGTACTAGAGGAATGAGATGGAAGATGAGGAAGAGCCAGATGGGGAAGAACAAGATGAGGAAGAGCCAGATGGGGAAGAACAAGATGAGAGATAAGGAGATGGGAGAGGAGTTGATAGGAGAAAGAACTAGATTAGGATGAGAACCTGGAAGGGACAGAACTAGATGAAGGAATGAAGATAGAACCTAGAGGGAGCAGTAGATAAATATAGAGAGAAATCAGGCAAGAAAGGAGCAAGGCATGAGAGCAGAATAGAAGCTGTGTAGAGAGAACTATCACAGAATAATAAAGTGTATGAACTAAGGAGTTTCGTGTACATAGATTCGTTTCTTTTCATCAAAGATTAATTATCAGCTGGTTGTAGAGTCTTCCCGGACCCTGGGAGGGGACTATCGAGGGGCTGGACCCCCATAGTCCCCGATAGTGCAAGACCCTATGCTTATCTCATTTATATAGCTTATGTACATAGAAATCCGCTCTAGAGCTGAAGAGATGGCTCACAAATCAAGAGCACCTGATGCTCTTCCAGAAGCCCTGAGTCTGACCCATGTGAGTGGCTCATCACCTAACTCCAGCTCCAGGGGACCCAGCATCATTTTTTTTGGTCATTTTCTGGCCTTTGCAGATACCTGCATGCGCGCGTGCGCGCGCGCGCGCACATACACACACACACACACACACACACACACACACACAAATAAAGCAATAAAAATCTTAAAAACAGGAACCCACTATAAAAATTTACTTTGATAAGTACTGGGGATGTAGCAATCATTAAGGCAGAATGACCTCATAATTTTTTCTTTTACTATTCCTAAATTCCTTTAATGGATGGCCAGTTAAAACAACAATGCTTGGTTAATTCTTTTGGCTAGTTGTTCTGTTATTTGTCATTTACCAGGTTCGAGAAAACACGAGGTATGATGGAACCCACTATAAGAGTTTTTATTAGGGAAGGGAAAGGGTGGAGGTGGGTAGGCCTAGGAAAGGTTTAGGGGTGGGGAGTGGGAGGTAGGGGATGGGGGTAGGGGGTGTGGGGGTAGGGGGAAAAAGGTGCGCACTACCTCTGGCTAGAGGGAGAGGGAGCTGGGAGCAGGTAGAGCCTGCTTTTATAGGTCACCTCACAAATGCGTATATGGGTTTACAGGCTTACATAGCCATGCCACACATGTACATAGATTAGGTGATCATGCTGGGTGAAGATTATGTGATCACGTGTGGGAAGATTACATAGGACGTAAGGTCCTGGAGTGACTAAGCATTTTGCCTGACTGTTGATAGCATGTGACTCCAGAAGTGGCTAGGAATGATCTGTTCTCCTTCAGGCTTTCTTCACAATCACAGGGCATTCAGAGAACCACAGAAAGGCTGACTGTACATTTTTTTCCCACTTAGTTTTATTGTTTATCTTTTTTTTTTCTGGCTTTTTTGAGATAGGGTTTATCTGTGTAGTTTTGGTGCCTGTCCTGGATCTTGCTCTGTAGACCAGGCTGGCCTCGAATTCACAGAGATTTGCCTAGCTCTGCCTCCCGAGTGCTGGGATTAAAGGCGTGCGCCACCTTGTGTGTGTGTGTGTGTGTGTGTGTGTGTGTGTGTGTGTGTGTGTGTGTGTGTGTATGCACCACAATGGACACGTGGAGGTCAGAGGAAAGCTTGCAGAAGTTCATTCTTTCCTTCCACCATGTAGTACTGGACTCAGGGCATCAGTCTTGGTGGCAAGTACCCTTATCCCGTGAGCTATCTTGCTGGTCCTTATTGTATATTCTATCAACCTTTCTGAGAAGAAACTTACTATAGAGAAATAGAACACAATTTTTAGTCTTCCTATAATTGCTGACAACTTTTGATTATTAAGAAATAACATAAACCAGGAAGTGGTGGTGCATGCCTTTAATCCCAGCACTTGGAGGGATCTCTATGAGTTCGAGGCCAGCCTGGACTACAGAATGAGTTCCAGGAAATGCGCAAAGCTATACAGAGAAACCCTGTCTTGAAAAAACAAACACCCCCCCCAAAAAAAAAATAACCAAACCATACCAAACCAAACCAAACCAAAACAGCAGCAACAACAACAACAAAAAACATGACAAGAAGAGAAAATTATGTTTGAGCCAAGTTTGGTGGTACATATATGTAATCCCAGTGCTGAGGAGGTGGAGGCAGGTGGATCAGGAGTTCAAGGTCATTCTGGGCTACATAGACACTATCTTAAAAAGCAAAGGAAAAACTAAATAAAAAGTTGACATAAAATATATCAGAAGGATGAGTATTGACTAGTATAGGAGTGGAAGTTTAGACATATAAAGTGCAAAAGCATTGCTGATGAGGGGAAGGGCTGAAGAGAGCAGTCTTCAAGCCAGCCACTCTGTTCTACAGGATGCCTTTCTTGTGTATTCAGATAGTTCTGTCCTGCCTGTCAGTTCCCAAATAACCACTCAGGGGCTTAATATTATTTATAAATGCTCAGCCGGTAGCTCAGGCTTACTACTAACTAGCTCTTACATTTAAATTAACCCATAATTCATATCTATGTTTAGTCATGTGGCTTGGTACCTTTTCTCAGCACTGCATTCTCATCTTGCTTCCTCTGCATCTGGCTGGTGACTCCTGACTCTGCTCTTCCTCTTCCCAGAATTCTCAGTTTGGCTTTCCCACCAAGCTTCCTGCCTAGCTACCAGCCTATCAGCTGTTTATTAACCAATGAGAGCAATACACATTCACAGCCTATAGAAGGACATCCCACAGCATGGTTGGGCTCTGTGTTGTTGAAAATACTTATAGTAGGGCTGGAGACATGGCTCAGAGGTTAAGAGCACTGGCTGTTCTTCCAGAGGTCCTGAGTTCAATTCCCAGCACCCACATGGTGGCTAACAACCATCTGTAATGAGATCTGGCGCCCTCTTCTGGCCTGCAGGCATACATGCAGGCGGAACATTGTATACATAATAAATAAATACATTTTTACCAAAAAGAAAAAAAAAAAAGAAAATACTCATAGTAAATTGATGTTTCTAACAAGACTCTCAATATAGACCTTTCCTGAGATTGTATTGAGTTCTCTAGGTATAGAGTCTGGCTGTTGGGAGGAGGCAGGCAAAGGTGGGAGAGGGGCTGGCTGGGTTCATCATTAGAAACATATTCACACTAGAATAGACTAGAAGGACCTGGACCCTCCAGGGAAGACAGAATATGGTCAGGAAAAAAGACATACCTCCGTGTGTGTGTGTGTGTGTGTGTGTGTGTGTGTGTGTGTGAAAAGACAACCTTAGTGTTACTTCTCAGGTGCTGTCCACATTTAAAATTCTTAAATTTAATTTTATAAGAATTTCATACACAACTCTGACATGTTTGGATCAAATACATTGTTCTTCTCAAGTCTTCCCACTGTTCCAATAATTTCCCTTCCCAACTTCATGTATACGCTGTATTTAAGTTGTTTTTGAGAACTTTCTTTTATATTTTATGTGTATGAATGTTTACCTGAATATATGTCTGCACACTGTGTGTGTGTGCAGTGCCTGAGGAGGCCAGAGAGCACTGGATTCCTGGACGGGAGTTACAGATGATTGTGAGATGTCAACTGAGTCCTGGGGATTTGACTTGGGACCTCTGGAAGATCAGCCAGTGCTCTTAACCACTGAGCCACCTGTCCAGCCTTTCATGTACTCCTTTGAAAAGCCACTGAATCCTGTTAGTGCTGACAGGATGTGCATGGGTACAGCCGTTCACAGGGGCTATGACAGCTGCTCTTCTCTCTCTTCAGACTGTATGAGTTTTTAGCCCTTGTCTTTTTTTTTATCCTTTTCTTCTTCCCTCTCTCCCTCCCTCCCTCCTTTCTCCATTCTCTTTCTTTCTTTCTGAATCAAGGTTCCTCACTGGCCTAGAACTTGCTACGTGTGCTGAGAGATGGTCTACATGCAAGCTCTAGGACTCTATTGCGTTTGCCCTTTCCAGTGCTGGCATTACAAGGCCCACCATACCTGTGCCTTTATTTTATTATTTTACTAGGATTCTGGGTGTGTAGCAGGAATCTTAACAGGTCTTATCAATAAGAACAAACCTGAGGCCAGTTATTGGGGTGAATGCTGGAAGATCAGAGAAGCAGAACAAGCCACAGTTTCCTTACCTCACCAGTTCCTCAGCTGGTCTTGTTTCTTCAGACTGCAAGCTTCTGAGTCCTCAACCCAATGGCTCTCAGCTGAACTGTGCTGCTCCAAAGCCTGAATACTTCTCCAGCCAAATGCTTAACTAACTAAATGCTTAACTAACTCTGGTGCCTGGTTTTCACTCTTATATATCTTTCTACTTTCTGCATTACTCCCTGGGATTAAAGGCTGGGTTTCTGGGATTAAAGGCATGGATCACCATGTTTAGCCGTTTCTAAAGTGGCCTTGAACTCACAGAGATCCACCTGGCTCTGCCTCCCAAGTGCTGGGATTAAAGGAGTGCACCACCACCACCCAACTTCTGCTATAGCTTACTCTTCCCATTTTCTAGCCACCATTTTTGGCTTTGTTCTAGTAGCTGTCTGTTCTCTGACCCCAGATATGTTTATTTCGGGGAACACACAATATTTTGGGGAACACAATACCACCACATGGATGTCAAACTCAGGCCCTCAGGTTTGAAAGGTAAGCACTTAACTGACTGAATTGTCCCCTTAACTCTATTGTTACATTAAAAAAAAAAAAGATTTATTGGGTTGGGGATTTAGCTCAGTGGTAGAGCGCTTGCCTGGCAAGCACAAGGCCCTGGGTTCGATCCTCAGCTCAAAAAAAAAAAAAAGACTTATTTTAAATTATGTGCATGTGTGAGAGTTTGTGTGTATCTATGTATACATGAGTGCAGGGTCTGGAAGAGACCAAAAGCATCAGATTCCACTGGATTAAGAGTTACAGGTAGTTACAAGGTAGGTTCTGGGATCCTGAACTTTGGATCCTCTATAAGAGCGGTATGTGCTCTCAACTTCCGTGCCATCGCTCCAGCCCTCCATGAAGACAGTTTTAAAGAAGAGACCAACTATGAGGGCACAAAGGAAGTGGTCAGTGAATAGACCTAAGATTCTTGGATGGGGGAAGCAAGACTTGGCACCACATGGCAGTTGATGGTGTTATTGGCAGGTATTTGGTCAGACATAGCGTGACTGGCTCTGAGCAGGTCAAAGGTCTCTCCCGCCACCCAGAGAGCTGAAGGGAACTGGGAACATCTGAATATCATTGCTATTCAGAGCACCAGCCTGGTTCTTTCTTTTTCCTCCTTTCACACTACTAGAATGGCTTGCATTATTTTGTCTTTCTTCTTATTTGGAAGGTAGAGAAATTAATTAACTGTGAAATGACTCACGGCAGAAATAAAGATCAAATATGGAGGAAAAAGCATGCCAGTTGCTGAATATTCATAGCAAAAAGAACTCTGGGAGTTGTTTTGACGACAGAAGGGCATGCCGACGGAAGATGAGGATTTGGATCAGTCTTTACCCAGTGTCACTCCCCCAACCCCTGCCAACATACAAATTGAGCATCTAGGGAAAAGAACACACAGTGAAGATCAATATACAATCATCGAAGCAGAAGTTATTAGAGGAAAATAGAGCAAATTGGAAAATTCAAAAGAAAATCTGTATTACAGTTTCTCTATCATCATATGCAGACTATTAATGCACAGTTTTCAGCTTTCATTTAGGACGGCATTGCTCCCTCGCACAGACAGGTAGCACAGGAACGCAGGCACGTTAACTATGTTCTGAGTGGTGCTCATTTATTTTCCTTCATATCTCATTTACCACAGTGAATTCACTTTGATTTAAAAACCCAGAACTCATCTTAATTTTAACAAATAATTTAATTTGAAACAAATGCTTACTGGATCCTGCTAAGTTACATGTTTTTACACCCATAGAAAATGGCCATATAAAGTCATATTATCAAACCTTGCTTCTGGCAACTTACCTCTAGGATTTTTTTTTTTTTTTTTTTTTTTTTTGGCTTTCTTGTATTTGAAAGAGCAATCTTTCTTTAGATCCCCCCTCTCTCTTTCTCTCTCCCTCTCTCTCATTTTATTTATTTATTTTTTGAGACAATGTCTCACTATGTTGCCTTCACTGGCCTGGAATTTTCTTTGTAGACCAGGCTGGCCTAGAACTCACAGGGATCAACCTGTGTCTGACTCCAAAGTGCTGGGATTAAAGATGTGCACTACTATACCAGCTCTTTCTTAGATTTCTTTCGTTTCTTTTCTTGTCTTTTCTTTTCTTTGTGTGTGTGTGTGTGTGTGTGTGTGTGTGTGTGTGTGCGCGTGCGCGCGCGTGCATTGGCATTCTGCCTGCATATATGTCTGTGTGAGGGTGTCAGGTCCCCTGGAACTGGAATTACAGATGATTGTTTCGTATTTCCCATGTGGGTGCTGGGAATTGAACCCAGGTCCTCTGGAAGAGCAGTCAGTGCTCTTAACTGCTGAGCCATATCTCCTGCCTCTCTTTCTTGGATTTCATATTGAATGCATTTTATCTACAGCTTATTAGAACACAGTGATCCTATGAGTAAATTTATTGAGGGTAGACAATCACTCAGTTACCAAACACTAAGTGGATGAGTTGGTTCTTAATTCAGACAAGCTGTTTTAACTCATGTTGGGCATGTCTGATATTTGTTTCTTTTGTTAAGATGAAAATAATTGTTATATTTTATACATATATGTTTGCCTGCATGTATGTATGTATGTATGCAGTGTCCTTGGAGGCCAGACGATTCTAGATTGTGATCCAACATGTCAGTTTGTAAACTGCCATATGGATGCTGGGAACAGAACACAGGTCCTCTGCAAGTCTGTGCAGTGCCTTTACCACTCATCCATCTCTCCAGCCCTTGCTGCTAACATGTGTATCATAGCTACAGACAGGCAGAGTGTAGCTCAAGGTGAGAAGGCAATATGGGTTCTCTCATTACTATTATTATTATTACTATTATTATATTTGTATGTATGTACATGTTTGGTTTGAGTGTGCACATGTGCCTGTGAGCATGGAAGCTAAACATTGATGCCAGTTGTCCACAGTCATTTTCAACCTTATTTACTTATTTATTTTTGAGACTTGGCTGTGCTGACCTGCTTGCAAGCCCCAGTGATTCTGGATGCTGCCTTCCCAGCTCAGGGATGTGTGATGCTAAACATGGCTTTTTATTTATTTTGGTTCTGGGCACTGAACTCAGGTCTTCAGGCTTGCATAGCAGGCATTTCACTGACTGAGACATCTCTCCAACCTTAGGCTTTCTCTTGAATAGGATAATGCTCTAGTATTCTGGAGCACACTCAAGGATTATGGAGGAGTGCTTGGTCGGTTTTAGAATAGATCCTTCCCTTTGGTACGGTGACCTAAAAAATGACAATTCTGGATGGGCAAGATGGCTGAGCAGGTTAAGGCACTTGCCACTAGGCCTGAAAACCTGAGTTCTACCTACAACACCTACACAGCAGAAAGAGAGAACTGGCCCCCACAGTTGCCC